>NC_091385.1:7425375-7430375 GCF_038502225.1 Cherax quadricarinatus
TACAGAAGATTAATGACAAACATACTATTACCATGTTACCTCAGTCATTAATACTAATGAGGCGAGGTAATAGCTCTCTCTCTCTCTCTCTCTCTCTCTCTCTCTCTCTCTCTCTCTCTCTCTCTCTCTCTCTCTCTCTCTCTCTCTTGTACTACATAGTAACCTCTCTCAAAGACCCCAGTGGAAGTATTCAAACAAGGACGTCAGTGGAAACAAGGATGTCAGTGGAAACAAGGATGTCAGTGGAAACAAGGATGTCAGTGGAAACAAGGACGTCAGTGGAAACAAGGATGTCAGTGGAAACAAGGATGTCAGTGGAAACAAGGATGTCAGTGGAAACAAGGATGTCAGTGGAAACAAGGATGTCAGTGGAAACAAGGACGTCAGTGGAAACAAGGACGTCAGTGGAAACAAGGACGTCAGTGGAAACAAGGATGTCAGTGGAAACAAGGACGTCAGTGGAAACAAGGACGTCAGTGGAAACAAGGATGTCAGTGGAAACAAGGACGTCAGTGGAAACAAGGACGTCAGTGGAAACAAGGACGTCAGTGGAAACAAGGACGTCAGTGGAAACAAGGACGTCAGTGGAAACAAGGACGTCAGTGGAAGGGATGTCAATGGAAATAAGGACGTCAGTGGAAACAAGGACGTCAATGAAAACAAGGACGTCAGTGGAAACAAGGACGTCAGTGGAAAGGACGTCAGTAGAAACAAGGACGTCAGTGGAAACAAGGACATCAGTGGAAACAAGGACGTCAATGAAAATAAGGACGTCAATGAAAACAAGGACGTCAGTGGAAACAAGGACGTCAGTGGAAAGGACGTCAGTGGAAACAAAGACGTCAGTGGAAACAAGGACGTCAGTGGAAACAAGGACGTCAGTGGAAACAAGGACGTCAGTGGAAACAAGGACGTCAGTGGAAACAAGGACGTAAGTGGAAACAAGGACGTCAGTGGAAACAAGGACGTCAGTGGAAACAAGGACGTCAGTGGAAACAAGGACGTCAGTGGAAACAAGGACGTCAGTGGAAACAAGGACGTCAGTGGAAACAAGGACGTCAGTGGAAACAAGGACGTCAGTGGAAACAATGACGTCAGTGGAAACAAGGGTGTCAGTGGAAAGGATGTCGGTGGAAACAAGGACGTCAGTGGAAACAAGGACGTAAGTGGAAACAAGGACGTCATTGAAAACAAGGACGTCAGTGGAAACAAGGACGTCAGTGGAAACAAGGACGTCAGTGAAAATAAGGACGTCAATGAAAACAAGGACGTCAGTGGAAACAAGGACGTCAGTGGAAAGGATGTCAGTGGAAACAAGGACGTCAGTGGAAACAAGGACGTCAGTGGAAACAAGGACGTCAATGAAAATAAGGACGTTAATGAAAACAAGGACGTCAGTGGAAAGGATGTCGGTGGAAACAAGGACGTCAGTGGAAACAAGGACGTCAGTGGAAAGGATGTCAGTGGAAACAAGGACGTCAGTGGAAACAAGGACGTAAGTGGAAACACGGACGTCATTGAAAACAAGGACGTCAGTGGAAACAAGGACGTCAGTGGAAACAAGGACGTCAATGAAAATAAGGACGTCAATGAAAACAAGGACGTCAGTGGAAACAATGACGTCAGTGGAAAGGATAGTGGAAACAAGGACGTCAGTGGAAACAAGGACGTCAGTGGAAACAAGGACGCCAATGTACGTTATGTATTAACCAATAAAATTAACGCATGTTACTATATATAATAATCTGAGTAAGTGTATTTATGTGTACTTGTAACTAAAGATATATATATACCTGATATCGAATCTTAGCGCCTACCATTTTCTCCAAGCTTTCCTTCTGAATCTAAAGCAAATGGAAGTGTGTAATTGTGTGAAACTGTGAAGACTCGATCCACCTTCCTGGGATAGTCACCCTTTGTTTACATTCCTCCGCCAGACCTGGTAAGTCAAGATCAGAAAATCGGGACAACTCTAGTATTCTCGATATATTTACAGCATAAATTTCTGGCCACGATGGTGTGAAAGTAAGGCATTGTAAGTCAGGGCGCGTCTCCTGCCTGTCAGTAAAAGGAGAGTGTGTGGGCATTTATAATGGTGTGGCAGGGTGGGGTAGAGTGCTAGAGTGAGGCAGGGTGCTAGAGTGAGGCAGGGTGCTAGAGTGAGGCAGGGTGCTAGAGTGAGGTAGGGTGCTAGAGTGAGGCAGGGTGCTAGAGTGAGGTAGGGTGCTAGAGTGAGGTAGTGTGCTAGAGTGAGGTAGAGGGTGCTGATGGGGAGGGGTAGGGTGCTGAGTGAGGCAGGGCTAGAGTGAGGGAGGGTGCTAGAGTGAGGTAGGGTGCTAGAGTGAGGCAGGGTGCTAGAGTGAGGTAGGGTGCTAGAGTGAGGTAGTGTGCTAGAGTGAGGTAGAGTGCTAGAGTGGGGTAGGGTGCTAGAGTGAGGCAGGGTGCTAGAGTGAGGCAGGGTGCTAGAGCGAGGCAGGGTGCTAGAGTAAGGCAGGGTGCAAGAGTGAGGCAGGGTGCTAGAGTGAGACAGGGTGCTAGAGTGAGGCAGGGTGCTAGAGTGAGGCAGGGTGCTAGAGTGAGGCAGGGTGCTAGAGTGAGGCAGGGTGCTAGAGCGAGGCAGGGTGCTAGAGCGAGGCAGGGTGCTAGAGTGAGGCAGGGTGCTAGAGTGAGGCAGGGTGCTAGAGCGAGGCAGGGTGCTAGAGTGAGGCAGGGTGCTAAAGTGAGGCAGGGTGCCAGAGTGAGGCAGGGTGCTAGAGTGAGGCAGGGTGCCAGATTAAGGCAGGGTGCCAGAGGCAGAGTGTTAGACCGACGCAGGGTGCCAAAGTGAGGCAGGGTGCCCGAGTGAGGCAGAGTGCCAGAGTGAGGCAGTGTGCTAGACTGAGGCAGGGTGCCAGAATGAGGCAGGGTGCTAGACTGAGGCAGGGTGCCAGAATGAGGCAGGGTGCTAGACTGAGGCAGGGTGCCAGAATGAGGCAGGTTGCCGATCTTTCCAGTGACAAGAGTGGCCCTGCCTTATAAAATTAAACACAACGGCAGTGTGTTGCTACACTATTCTGTATGATAGTTACATTGTGGCAACACCAGCAGTGTCAGCCTGAGCTGGGAGACTTCAGCAGTGTCAGCCTCAGCTGGCAGACTTCAGAAGTGTCAGCCTCAGCTGGGAGACTTCAGCAGTGTCAGCCTCAGCTGGGAGACTTCACCAGTGTCAGCCTGAGCTGGGAGACTTCAGCAGTGTCAGCCTCAGCTGGGAGACTTCAGCAGTGTCAGCCTGAGCTGGGAGACTTCAGTGTCAGCCTCAGCTGGGAGACTTCAACAGTGTCAGCCTGAGCTGGGAGACTTCAGAAGTGTCAGCCTCAGCTGGGAGACTTCAGCAGTGTCAGCCTGAGCTGGGAGACTTCAGCAGTGTCAGCACTGAGCTGGGAGACTTCAGCAGTGTCAGCCTGAGCTGGGAGACTTCAGCAGTGTCAGCCTGAGCTAGGAGACTTCAGCAGGGCAATAAGAATACCTTCAAACATTCCACTGTGGCCTAGCTACAACACCTGAAGTATGCAGCAGAACTTTAGTTACTATCACTTGGGAATTACCATCTCTCCTGATAGCTATCCCTGACACAGATAGATGTCTCCGTCATCCCTGAGCGGGGAAATGGGAATGATATATAGACAGGGGATTAAATAGACATGGAAAGACATGTGGATTAGAATATTTGTGTAGTTGTGATATGCCCAAGACTGATACAAACCATACCACGGGCGGGATTTGAACCCGCGATCAGAGAGTCTCAAAACTCCAGACCGACGCGTTAGCCACTGGACCAGCTGGTTATAATAAGATTGCATTTTAGCAGATTTTGTCTCCTTTCTTTTTACTCTTTTTCTCTCTAGATGGTTGATATTCACGATGTTTCGACCATTGAAGAGGTGAGTGAGTGTAGTCCGTCTCCTGGGATGATGGGGCCCGGAGACTGGAGACCAACTGTCTCCTATACACGATCTGCCTTCCAGCAGACAGAACGTTTTTCTCTGGATAAAGCTATACACAGACAACATAGAGAAGGAACACTGTAGCAGGCCTACTGGCCCATGCGAGGCAGGTCCAATTCTTCTACCGGCTTAAGCCAACGCCCTAACCTAGTCAGGTCAGGTCACATTCACTTAAGGAGCACAGCATCTGACTTGCTAGCACAAGCTAGTCAGGTCCAACTCACACCCACACATGTATTTATCTAACCTATTTTTAAAACTACAGAAGGTTTTAGCTTCTATAACGGTACTGGGGAGTTTGTTCCACTCATCTACAACTCTATTACCAAACCAGTGCTTTCCTATCTCCTTCCTGACTCTGTTCTCCAAATAATTCCTCGCTCGGCATATGGGTACCGAGGGGCGGGGGCGGTGACCCGCCGAGGGGCGAGAGCGGTGACCCACCGAGGGGCGGGGGCGGTGACCCCTCAAATGGTTTTCAGGTTACCTTCAAGAAATTAGACAACACTGTAACAGCAGCTACAATAATAGTAGGAATATTAATTGTGGTAATAATAGTGGGTTTTATTGTACGATGTTTCACCCGCTGATGGGCGAAACGTTTTAAAATTGAGGCTCAGCTTACTAAAAAAAATTTTTGGCTACTCTTAGGTTATTTCAAAAATTTCTAAAGTATTTTTTCTCTGCAAAATGTAATGTGTGTGTGTGTGTGTGTGTGTGTGTGTGTGTGTGTGTACTCACCTATTTGTGGTTGCAGGGGTCGATTCACAGCTCCTGTCCCCGCCTCTTAGCTGGTCGCTACTACGTCCATTCTCTCCCTGCACCATGAGCTCTCTCATACCTCTTCTTAAAGCTATGTATGGATCCTGCCTCCGCTACATCACTTCCCAGACTATTCCACTTACTGACAACTCTGTGGCTGAAGAAATACTTCCTAACATCTCTGTGATTCATCTGTGTCTTCAACTTCCAACTGTGTCACCTTGTTGCTGTGTCCCATCTCTGGAACATCCTGTC